>NC_081783.1:29303301-29348301 GCF_963082965.1 Carassius carassius
CCCCTTCTCTTGGAAGGGTTTTATCTATCTATCTATCTATCTATCTATCTATCTATCTATCTATCTATCTATCTATCTATCTATCTATCTATCTATCTATCTATCTATCTATCTATCTATGTCGGTCTCTATCTATCTATCTATCTCCGCCTTCACCCCCTTCTCTTGGAAGGGCTTTATCTATCTATCTATCTATCTATCTATCTATCTATCTATCTATCTATCTATCTATCTATCTATCTATCTATCTATCTATCTATCTATCTATCTATCTATCTATCTCTGCTTCCACCCCTTCTGTTGGAAGGGCTTTATCTATCTATCTATCTATCTATCTATCTATCTATCTATCTATCTATCTATCTATCTATCTATCTATCTATCTATCTATCTATCCTCCACCCCTTTCTCTTGGAAGGATATTATCTATCCGTCCGTCCATCCGTCTGTCTGTCAATATCTATCTATCTATCTATCTATCTATCTATCTATCTATCTATCTATCTATCTATCTATCTATCTATGTCGGTCTGTATCTATCCATCTATCTATCTATCTATCTATCTATCTATCTATCTATCTATCTATCTATCTATCTATCTGTCTATCTATGTCGGTCTGTATCTATCTATCTATCTATCTATCTATCTATCTATCTATCTATCTATCTATCTATCTATCTGATGAAGAGATAGAACAAATAATAATCTGCAAGTAATTAATACAAAAAAAAAAGAAAAAAAAAACACAAATAAAGCATTACAGAAATCAGGTATCAATCTATCTGACAGTGTAATACAACAAATAGCAGTCAGCAATTATGAAAATTAAAAAAAATATGACAACATACAAATACAATGTAACAACATTCATCTATGTACTGAAGAAATAACAATCTGAAATGATATATTATTAAATAAAATGACAAAACACAAATAAAAGTATACAATGATCAGCAATCATTCTGACAATATTACTCTTTTAACAGTTTTAACAGTAACAATATAACTATTAACAATTAAAGGTCCCGTTTTTCGTGCTTTTTTGAAGCTTTGATTGTGTTTACAGTGTGCAATATAACGTGTTCATTTTTCGCATGTAAAAAAACACAGTATTTTTCACGCAATTCATCTATCTGTATACCGCTGTTTTCACTGTCATAAAAACGGGCTGATGACTTCCTTGTTCTATGAAGTCCCTCCTTCAAAAATACATTACGAGTTCTGTGCCAGCGGTTCCTGTGTTGTGATTCGACATCAGCTGAGCGCGCGCTGCCCTCC
This sequence comes from Carassius carassius, assembly GCF_963082965.1. NCBI lineage: Eukaryota > Metazoa > Chordata > Actinopteri > Cypriniformes > Cyprinidae > Carassius > Carassius carassius. Next base: position 29,304,582 of record NC_081783.1, read on the forward strand.
TGGAAACTTGATTGGGCTAGTTTTGAGAAGCAAGTGGGCAGGAGCATGTGCTGGAGATGTACTTATAATCACAGGAGCGCTTTTACTGACGAGATGCGCATGAAAATCGCATTCAATTCAATTTTTTTGCACAGCCCTAACATCTAGTTAATAAAGCTAAACAGCGTTGCCCTTTGTGTAATAAGTTACAGAAACTGTAAAACGCACCAACTTAAATAATAAAATACACTTATGGTTGTGGTCCATAAACAACGCCTTCTCCAGACAAAGAGGGAACTGCTCCATCTTTCAAGAATAATCTTTGTGCGAATCCGGCATTAAACTGATTGAGATTGAGGAAGCTGTCCTCAGCAAAATGTGCTGCACATCGTTTACATGTGGATTATAATTTTCGGTAACCAAGTTAAACATAAATTGTAAACATTAATCTCCAAGTACAGTGTCCCTGGGAAGGTCAAACAAAGGTGATTGGACTCCGAGATGAAAATAACAGCGTTTCGACAACATGGCGACAAACACAAACGCAGCTCTTCCTCTTCTCCGTCGGAGTGCAACAAGACCACGCCCCCTGTTTGTGTATTCATGTGGGCGGAGGTTAGTCAAAAAACTGTTTTAGTGACGTCATTACTGCAGGAACTAGAGGGATGTAGTCCAAACGGGTCGTTTTTTGTAGGCGAATTCTGTTAAATAAAATATCTCGCTTGGCATTGAACTTTGAGCTTTAGAATTTTACAAATATTATTTATACTCTAACAACAACATTACACACTAACTAAAGTTTAAAACATGAGATCACGAAGAACGGGACCTTTAACAGTTGTCAGTCATGAATATAAAAATATTGCAAAATACAAATAAAGCATAACAATCAGTAATCAGTCTACATATCTGACATCATATATCAAATACTAGCAATCTGCAAGTATTAATAATAAACAACATGACAAAACACAAGTAAAGCATTACAACAATAAGCAATACATCCATTTGACAATGAAATATAACAAATAACATAATTTATGTATAAATTGTATAAAAAAATAGCAAAATACACATACTGTAAAGCACAACAACATGCCTGAACACAACTAATATTACAAGTTCAGTTGCAAACTGGGGAGAAAGGGACAAACTGGCAATATGCAAACCAGCAACAATGCAGTAATAATCAGCGATCTATTAATCTAAAAGGGCCTGGAAACAACCAGTACAAAAACTAGAATTATAAACCTCGAGAAATAGACAAGTCTACAATGAGTAACAGTTGTCAGCTGTTACTCATTGTAGACTTGTCTATTTCTCTATAATGATCTGCAATACTCAGCCATCTACAGAATCTATAACATGTTTACCCAGATAGGCCTGGAAAAACAATACCTTGCGACAGAAATTGCTTGCAGGTGAACAGATGCAGGTTGAGAATTTTACAAAGACTTTTCCCAATGCCATGCCTAAGAGGAATACACAAAGTTTGACTTACTTCAGACGGTTTGTCGCTGATGGTGAGACATTGCTCACACTTTACATTTATATTCTTCGAACGTTCGAACGTTCCGCTTATTATGACGTCATAATAATGCAGCCGCAGTCACGCAGAAATCATTATCTAACCAGTCAGAGCTTTTTTATGTCTCAGTGGTTCTTTATTTAAAGTTGAAAAATTTATTTTTCTTAATTGTTTAAAAATCGTGCTAGTTATACTGGATGAAGGAATGGTCTCTGATCTCTTGTCAGCTGTTCTCTAACCTCATCAGGCATTATAGGAGAACATTTAGACCTGTATATATATATATGTGTATGTATGTGTGTGTGTGTGTGTGTGTATTCTGTCAGTTATTTTGTTAATGCCACACTGAACAATTTTGCCACTAATAAAATACAATAAAATTAGTGTTGCCATTTACCAAAGATATAAGAGTGTGAGTGAAGGACATACTGAGATGAAATGAGATGTGTGTGGAAAACAGAGGGAATAAAACTTGTAAATTTGCTAATGTTGATTATTTTCAAGTTTAAACTTTCACAGTGTAAAAATATGTACATACACATATTCATTCAACTATTGTTCAGTATCTAGTTCCACAGCTATTTCTTTACGTTCACTCGATTTATCTGTCCAGCGTCTCATGAATTACTACTTTAGGCCCAACTTTTCTGCTTCATTCAAGTTATGTTTTATTTTGTTCAACACGTAGGAATCTAACGTGACGTTTATGTCAATGAAACATCATTTTTAAAGACAAAACTAAAACACTGTATTTAGTGACATTAAATTATGTTAAAAATGATAAAATAATAACAAAACACCTATTTCATATAAGTCTTTTTTTCAGTTGCGTGCATTTATTGTGTGTGATGTCACATTTTTAAGGTATCGGCTGCATCTGAAAACTGGCAATGACTTTGCAGGCAGTGCTTTTCCATGAAGGCATCTCATGAAACTGATTTCGGACAGGCTGAGGCAGAGTAATGGTTTAATGATCTACAGCAAAATATAGAGAGCTTTGGTAATAACTAAGTGGATATTTCATTACTGCAATAATTTCTCGCTAGAAATGACATAAAAAGTGGAAAACGTTGATCAAAAACATACATTTACACACAAAATGACCACCGACCACAACTTTCAGACGCCATCTTTATTTTTTGGTTTAACTGTCACAGAATGGAATGCACAGGATTGAGTGATATCAAAGGCAGTGAAGGATACAGCTATGCTGCCTTCAAAAACTGGCCAGATGAAGGCATCTCAGCAGACAGGAACTGAAGCTAACATTGAATTCAGACGTGTCTTCGAAGGTTTTGGGATGCAGCCATCATTGCATTGAGCTGTGAACTGAAAGTGTACAGAGCCGTGCAGTTAAGACCGATTAAATCGTCATACTGGAGAAACAGATGCAAACCAAGTAGATACGGTACTGAGATAATCTTTTTGTAAGAACAGTAATTTATATAATTTGTCACTGCTGATTAACAATTAACACTGATCCACACTACCTGACACCAAAAGTTGAGTGCTGCTGGCCTTGCTGCCTCCAACCTCATTGGATATATGATTATCCTGCTTACAGTATAAAAACAATAGGTTACTGTCGTAACAGCGGTTCTCTGAAACATCGAGTGGAGAGATCCACATATGGGAAGGGCATCCGTACCTGACCTCTGCAGAAGCATCCAATTGCACCAAGTCTGGCTAGACAGACAGAAGTGCGCAGCCAATGCCAGGTAAGGCCCTGCCCCCTTACCTAGGGGTATATAATGGCTGCAGCTCTGCTATTCTCTAGTAAGTATATTCGCTTCTCGTGTGGCAAGCGGGGCAAAGCTGGTGGATCTCTCCACTCGATGTTTCAGAGAACCGGGGTTACGACAGTAACCTATTGCTCTCTTTCATCATCTCGTGTTTGAGATCGACCTATGGGAGAGACATGGACAGCTCCCCGATTGCCCAATACACTCACAGTGAGGTTCTGAAAGCCAGAGAAGGACAGTCGCCCGAGGGAGGCGGTGCCTGACACGTCCCATACTCATGAACCTGCAATACTGATGCATAGTCGTGACTGCTGTGCATATGCAGCACATGAAAAATGTTAGCATCAAACACATGATAACCAATGTGCATATAAATAAACCCAGAAAAGGAATGTAAAAACATGCTTAGTGACAGGGATGTGCATGGCCAGCCGGCCCATTCACTCCTTCTTCATCACTTCCAACGGGGTTGCAGGGAAGGGCTAAGAAAACCCCACCCCTAAAACCAAATGTGCTACCGAGATACTGGTGACATCCAGCCGATAATAACGCACAAAGGTATGAGGTGAAGCCCAACTGGCAGCGGAGCAGATGTCCTTTAGCGACACTCCCCTAACAAAGCCCAAGAGGTGGCAATGCCCTTCGTGGAATGAGCTCTGATGTCCCCTGGTGGCTGCATTCCCTTTGATTCATAAGCCGAAGCTATAGCATTCACAAGTCAATGTGCTTAGAAATAGGATTCCCTCCATGAGGGGGTGCCCATGCAATAAAGAGCTGGTCGCTCTTCCGGAAAGCACTGGTCCTGTTCATATATGTCCGTACAGCACGGACGGGACACAGAGCATTTAGCCTCTCATCCTCCGGGGAGGAAAAAGGTGGAGGGTGAAAAGCGGACAGCTCCAACACCTCCGAAGTGAACGCAGGGAAGCACTTCGGCATGAAGGCCAGATTAGGCTTAAGGGAAACCATATCTCCACTAAGAGAGAATTTAGTGCACGAGGGATGAACCGAAAGTGCATGTAGCTCACTGACACGTTTGGCTGATGCCAAGGCTAAGCTGTCTTGAAGGACAGCAGCTTTAGGGAAATACTTTCAAGAGGTTTAAAAGGATATTGAGCCTCCAACACCATGGAGAGGTCCCACTCAGGAACAGTTATCCTGATGACTGGCAAGCGGCGATGGGCACCCTTCATAAATCTGCGGAGTAGAGGATGCTGCCCGACTGTTGAGCCCTCAAAGCCCACATGACAGGCCGAAATCGCAGCCAAGTAGACCTTAATCGTGGAAAAAGACCTGCCTTTTTCCAAGAGGTCCCAAGAGACCACGCCCATCACACCACCCTTCGAACACTTGCCCATTTACTGCCATACAAGAATCGCGTAGAACCGGCCCTGGCATTCTGTATAGTAGCAATCACACGCTGCGAAAGCCCCAGTGCGCTTAGGTTCGTCCTCTCACGGGCCAAGCCCAAAGAGCCACCCTGTCCGGGTGATAAATCTCACCATTCGCTTGGGACAATAGGTCTGTGCGGGGGGAAGTACCACAGCTCGGCATATAACAGAGGGATTATCTCCACCAGCCATGGTGCTTTGGGCCACCTGGGTGCTATCAGAATGAGAGACAGGCCCTGCTCTCTCACCCTGGCCAGTGTAGGAATTATCAGGAACAGGGGAGGAAAGGCATACAGCAGCACTCTGGGCCACGGGTGGGCCAGTGCATCTACCCCGAGGGGCGCATCCACGTCCTTTAGCGAGAAGAACATAGGACAATGGTAGTTTTCGCGCGAGGCGAATAGATCTACGGTTGCCTGTCCGAATCTCATCCATAACATATCCACTATCTGCGGGTGAAGGCGCCAATCTCCGTAAATAGGGTTTCCCCTTGATAGAAGATCCGCGCCTCTGTTTAGAAGGCCCGGAACATGAGTCACGCTTAACGACAGGAAAACCCGTCTGCTCCACACTAAAAGCTTGTAAGCTAGAGCGTGAAGTTTCGACGAGCGCACGCCGCCCTGACGGTTGATATAAGCCACTGCCGTGGTATTGTTGCAGCGTACGAGCACATGATGTCCCTGCAGGCGAGGCAGAAAATGATTCAGAGCTTTCCATACGGCCATAAGCTCTAAATAATTTATGTGCGCTGAACGTAGTCTGCTCGGACACAGACCGTTCACCGCTCTGCCCTCCTGGGTGGCGCCCCAGCCTGTTAAGGACGCATCTGTTGTCACAACTTTCCGCATCATAACCGTCCCCAGAGGGGTTCCCTGTGCGTAAAAGTCAGCGCAGGATATTTCCTCTTTCAGAATGTGTGAGGCGTTCTCTTCCGTGTGTGAAGAGAGAACATTGTTGAAATGCGGGGGTTTCATTGCAAACTGCAGTCTGTATCCCTGCATTATAGTACGCATCACCCATTTGGGAGCCGAAACAGTTTGCCAAGCCATTCGTGACTCGCGAGTGTTCCCACCCGAGCCACATCGGATCTGTGTAAGCCCAGCTGGTATTTTTGTGATGCAATGGCGCCATCTAGTGGACACACCAGGGGCAACATGCAGGGGTTCAGACAGATTTCCTCTCTCCGCAGGGCGATGGACTCTCTGGGAACACACATCGTTCATTAAACACATGGGCTGGGCAGCCTCGAATGGAGAGGAACCAATCCATCTGCGGGAGACCCTGCGTCTTTTGAAAGGGGTCCTGGGACAGGAAGACAGTCCAAAGGGCTCGTGGCTCGATGCCCCGATCAACCGAACATCAGGCAGGCTACTTACGCTTCGAGTCGATGAGCTGCCATATCCTTTACTTCAAGGCCCGTAAGGCCGTGTTTGAAGTCGAGCCTCATGTGCCTAGCGCATGCTGGAAGGACAGGGAAGAGTTGTTTCCTCGGACTGGGAGTAGGTCCCAACACTTTTCCGACGTAAATATCCCTCTCCTGGTCGGTGGCGCTCTGTGGAGCCGGCCACTCAATGTTGAGGCGAGCGGACTCTCGCTCACACACTTCCAGGAGGATGGACTGAGGCAGGGCTGCGTGGCCGCTAGCCTGGGGAACGCCAGAGGGCGGGATGGCCTGCTCGTCCTCTGAGACCCCGAGAAGGCCCGCATCATCCTCATCGCCGGAACCGGCCGGTTCGTCGGCGAGCATGAGGTTGTCCGTGAAGATGTCCTCTTCGGGGAATGTGGGATTGGGCTGGTCAGCCCAAACAAGTGAGGAGGAGCCCCGGGAGTCCCCCAGTAGCGCGTCGTCGTCACCATGTCCCCAATCTGATTCAGAAAGGCCGAGCTCGGCGCACTGGGTCGCTGCAACTTTAAGAGGGCATTGTAAAAGCTTTTTGGGCAGCATAAGGCAATGACTGCAATTTTCCGGATTCTCCAAGGCTTCTTGAGCGTGTTTAAGGCCCAAGCAAACCACGCAGAATGGGTGAAGGTCCTTAGCAGCGATGAGCGCTCCACACGCGGCCGGGTAGGCCCGTGATAGGCTATTCCCTGGAGAAGCGGTAGGTTTAGAAAGCGACATACCGGAGAAGAAATAGAAAAAGTCCGTGGCGGGCAGCCGTGGGAGCAGGTGAAAATGACGAGAGCTCTGAATGCAGAACACAGCAGAAGGCTGAGAAGACGACAGTCACGTCTGGTGGAGGCTGATCAATCGATATGTCCTCCTGAAGACATGAAGGTGAGCAGCGTAATCCAACCGAACTGTGTCAATGCAGGGATCGCGAGAAGCGAATGTCAACTTGAGAATAGCAGAGCTGCAGCCATTATATACCCCTAGGCAAGAGGGCGGGGCCTTACCTGGCATTGGCTGCGCGCTTCTGTTTGTCTAGCCAGACTTGGTGCAATTGGATGCTTCTGCAGAGGTCAGGTACGGAAGCCCTTCCCACAGTTGAACCAAGATGGCGGCGCGTCCACACGCAGCGGCTTCTCTCTGTCCCGACAGAACGGTGTTTTCGTGTTTTTTGTCTTGTGAGTCGCAGTGTTTTTGTACGTCGTCGTCGCGTCTACCTGTCTGTAAGCGCAAATACAGTCGCGAGTTTCTGCTCGATGTCGGCAGAACCGCATTTTTACAGTTAAACTCTGCGCACGCAGAACAGCTGCGGGATCTCGGTCTGCTAAGGAGGCCTTCACCATCACCGACCCCCACTACTGCATCTCGCCTACAGATGAGGCGCCACAAGCGGTGTGAGAGGAAGCAGAAGAGGGGTAAACGCGGAGGTATCCGGGCTAGGCTAACGGCTAACCCACACAAGCCATCTATCCCCACCATCGTACTCGCTAACTTACGCTTGTTGGACAATAAACTGGGCTACATTCGATTACTACGCTCAACTCAGAGCACTGTAAGAGACTGTTGTGTTTTTGTGTTCACGGAAACATGGCTCAGCAACAGCGTTCCAGACTGCTCTATTCAGCTCGACCAGCTGACGGCTATCGAGCGGACAGAGCTCCCGTCACGGGAGGAAAAACCCGTGGCGGCGGGCTTTGTGTTTACATCAATGACGCGTGGTGCCGCGATACTGTTGTGATCAGCAAACACTGCTCACCCCTGGTGGAGTTTATGATTATTAAGTGCCGGCCGTTCTATCTGCCAAGGGAATATTCTGCTATATTGCTCATTTCCGTGTATATTCCCCCGTTCAACATCATCAGCAACAGGAACGACGCACTAAATGAACTGTACCAGCACATCAGTGAGCAGCAGACAGCACACCCCGATGCTTTTCTCATCATTGCTAGGGATTTCAACCATGCTGACCTAAAGAGTGTGTTTCCAAAAATACACCAACACATTAACTTTCCAACACGAGGTAATAACATTTTGGACTTTGTTTACACCACACAGAGAGGAGCTTACAAAGCCCTCCCCCTCCCCCACCTCGGAGCCTCAGACCACATCACTGTCATGCTAAGGCCTGCATACAGACCACTCATTAAAGTCGCCAAACCAGTTTACAAACAGAGTAAAGTGTGGCCAGAAGTATCATCAGAGGTTCTTCAAGACTACTTCAACACAACTGACTGGGACATGTTTAAGCAGGCTGCCACATGCAATAACACCACTGACCTCCAGGAGTACTCAGAGACTGTCACTGCCTACATCAACAAGTGTATTGATGATGTAACGGTCACAAAAACCATCACTGTCCGGGCCAACCAGAAGCCATGGACGACAGGGGAGGTCTACAGACTCCTGAAGACATGGAACGCTGCCTTCAGAGCTGGAGATGAGGTGGGCCTGAGAACAGCTAGGGCCAACCTGTCCTGTGGCATCAGAGAGGCTAAGAGACAGCACTCCAGGAGGATAGCTCATCAATTCAGTGACAGCAGAGACACTAGGAACCTGTGGCAGGGGATACAGACCATTACGGACTACAAGCCCCCACCACGGACCTGTGACAGCAACATCTCTCTACTGAACGAGCTGAACACCTTCTTAGCTCGCTTTGAGCAACAAAACAGCACCACTGCACAGAAGACTCCACCTCCTCCCGGTGACCAGGTGATGACGCTGACCTCAGACAGCGTGAGGAGATCCTTCAGCAGGATCAATGCACGCAAAGCTCCAGGTCCTGACAACATCCCTGGGCGTGTACTGAAAGAATGTGCAGCAGAACTCACTGATGTCTTCACATACATTTTCAACATCTCACTGAGTCAGGCTGTTGTTCCCACATGCTTCAAAACTACAACCATCATTCCAGTTCCGAAGAGGCCATCTCCATACTGCTTCAATGACTACCGTCCTGTTGCACTTACCCCCATCCTCATGAAGTGCTTTGAACGGCTAGTCATGCACCACATCAAGTATATCCTCCCCCCCTCCCTGGACCCCTTCCAGTTTGCATATCGGTCCAACCGGTCGACCGATGATGCCATCGCCACTACCCTCCACTCAGCACTCACACATCTGGACAAAAAGGACTCATATGTCAGAATGCTGTTCATAGACTTCAGTTCAGCATTCAACACAATCATCCCTCAACAGCTCATTTACAAACTGATTCAGCTGGGGCTCAACACTTCGCTGTGCAACTGGTTGTTGGACTTTCCGACTGGAAGACCTCAGGCAGTACGGGTCGGCAGCAACACATCCAGCATCATCGCACTGAACACTGGGGCCCCCCAAGGATGTGTGCTGAGCCCCCTCCTCTTCACTCTGCTGACCAATGACTGTACACCTTCACACAACTCCAACCTCTTTATTAAGTTTGCAGATGACGCGATTGTGGTGGGTCTCATTAGCAACAAAGATGAGACAAACTACAGGAGTGAGGTGAGCCGCCTGGCCAAGTGGTGCAGTGACAACAATCTCTCTCTGAACGTGGAGAAGAAAAAAGGAGACTGTTGTAGACTTCAGGAGAGCACACACTCAGCACGTTCCTCTGACCATCAACGGTGTGACTGTGGAGAGAGTGAGCAGCACCAAGTTCCTCGGTGTGCACATCACAGAGGACCTCTCCTGGACTGAAAACACCACAGCACTGGCCAATAAATCACAACAGCATCTCTACTTCCTCCGCAAACTGAGGAGAGCCAGAGCCCCGGCCCCCATCATGTACACCTTCTACAGAGGCACCATCGAGAGCATCCTGACGAGCTGTATCACTGTGTGGTATGGCGCCTGCAACGCGTCCTGCCGAAAGACTCTGCAACGCATAGTGAGAGCAGCTGAGAAGATCATTGGTGTCTCTCTACCCTCACTCCAGGACATTTATGGAACCCGTCTCACCCGCAAAGCCCTCTGCATCACAGGTGATCCCACTCACCCATCACACAGCTTCTTCAGTCTGCTGCCATCAGGGAGGAGACTGCGGAGTCTCCAGGCCAGGACCAGCAGACTGAAGGACAGCTTCATCCATCAGGCTGTCAGGAAGCTGAACTCCCTCCCGAACTTGCCCCCCCTCCCCTCTTCTGCCCCAGGCACCACTGCACTATGAACCCCCCCCCCCCCCACACACACACACTCACACAGTAATTATATGATGGCATGCACTAGTCACTTTGTGCAGCATTGGTCTGCTCACTACCTCATTCAGCATGGAACTGACGTCATTCCACTACCTCATCAGTCATTTAAATAAAATAACTGCTCTTGAGCCCTTTGTCACTTGTCACTTTAATCAGACTTAATAAAATATTTTTAATAAGGGATTTTTTTGCACTAAAAATCTGCACTGTTGTTCACTTCATTGATTTGCACTATATCTGTCATTTTGCCTTGCGCTGCTGTATTTTACTTTATTTTAAATTTTATTGTATCCCCTTTTTTTACATTGCCTTATTGTATAATTGTATCTACATTTTATATTTGATCTAGATTTTTAGGCTTTAATGTTAATTTTATCTGTATGCACCGGGGTCTGAGAGTAACGCAATTTCGATTCTCTGTATGTATGTACTGTACATGTGGAAATTAACAATAAAGCAGACTTGAACTTGAATAGGTGGATCTCGAACACGAGATGATGAAAGAGAACTTATATTATTGACTTATACACTTATAGGTTCTGCTTTTGTCTACCATTGATTTGCACATGTAATTTGCACAATTGTAAGTAATTACATCACGTGAGTCTCTACCATTAAACCTTACCCTGTTTGTTTAAAATTTTCCATCTTATAACAAGTACTAATAACAGACAATCAAAAACATAATTATGAAAATGGTATTATTCATACTTTATTATTAATGCAACACTGTGTTAGTTTTAAAGTGCATAAGAGAAGCATGATGAATCATCAACACATTGTTTTCTTAAACGTGCAGTATGGAATTTTTGGCCACCAGGGGTCACTCAATCAAAATAATAACATGAGACGTACTTTGATGACGTCGGGAAAGAGCGTAGGCTCATGGGAGTTGTTGTTCATTGGAACACGCGCTCTGTCGCTCCCCACATTCCTCACTCATTTTAACTGAGGCCGGCGACACACTGGATGCGTGGCGCAAGCGTCTCAGCTGCGTGGAGTGTCAGTTTTTAATTCGGCTCCCATGTTAACAGGTTAGAGCTTGCAGACTGCCTGCGTGAGACGCGTGTTGGAAGCGTTTCCAGGCAAAATATAATAGGAAAATATGTTTATATGTAATTTTGTACACAAATACATATTAATTCATGACATTTTTATCTTTGAAAGTCTATAGGTTGACATAAATTCAGATACAAATGTAATTTAAAAAATAAATAAATATCGATTTTCAAATATTGCACCTGTCAAACATAGTCTATTTTGCCGTCAATACTGTTGACGGTATCCTTTATCAGTAGGCTTTATATTTATGTTCAACATGAAGTATAGATATTGTTGTCATGAAGACAAGAGCCTGGTCTGTCAGCGGTCTCCCTTCACCTACAGCAGCAGCAGCAGCGCGCCGCTCTTCTGGCACGCAGCAGAGATGCCGGTCTTAGTATTTTGACAATCACGTATTTTCAAACGGAGAGATATATGAATTATCAGACCCCTATCAAATCAATATTCCATCTAGCTAGTAGTAATATATGTAAAAAAAAAAACACGGTTGCCTTTCGTTAATAATTATAATTAGGCTACGTTTATACTATGATATCGAACAAGATAGTGAACTGCATTTGAAGCTACTTTATCCAGCTAGATATAGAACACATGTAGATTTACATTATACTCTACATGAGAGCTAGTCCGTCTGTGTTTTACACAAGACATCATCGTTTCACAAAATATACGGATAGATATAGACCCTTTGCAAACACGTGACCACGACCACGTGACGACGCCATGCTGGACGGCAAAATCACTGGACGCGCAGGCTGAGCAGTAGTAGACGAGCGGGAAATTTGAATAGTTTTAAACAGATTAAAATAGATAACGTTAACATTACCACTAAACTTCATGGCTTCTTCTATTGAAGAAGTTGTAGTGCCGTTATCGGTCGAGGTAGGGCATCTGGTAGGTGCTCACAAAGAGCGATATTTGGAGAAGTTGGAGATAGCAGGTTTGGATACAGACCCTTACCTTCTTCATCCCTCGGTTTTCACGGACCTCGTTAAATCGCCGAGTCTGCCTGACTTCGGCCCACACGATTTGTACCACTATGTGGTAAACGGGGTATCCCCATACACTGGTGCTGATCTCAAAGCTTTTAAAAGTCTGGATGCTTACCAGTTCTTCGTAGCTGGCTGGGTTACAGCTACGCGATGCTACGCTAACGGCGGGGGGAGGTACCTCATAATGGCAAAGGTAAGACATCGATCTATGGTTTATTTTGTATTATTACATGGCTTAGTTGAATTCTAATGTAGAATGCAGTCTGTTATTTCTTGATAAATATTTATATAACACGTAGCCTATGATTTTAGAGTACATGGTCGGCCGTGGCTTTTTAATGGATGCCTGGACGCATCCCAGCTCTGGGAAGTGCAGTCATTAATTATCGATCACACGTTAATCCATGCAGACAGTAAATCACGGTGTGTCTGTGATCCGTAGTAACCACATATAATTGTAACATCTAGACATCTTCTTATCTGTGATTATATTCGCAGTAGCCTATGTTAAGATTCTACCAGTTAATCACAGCAAAGTATTCACAATGTGCATTTATTGTGTTACTGCAGCATTAAACAATAACATCACAATAACATTCATGTAAAAATAATGTATCTATGCCACTTTCTGTATTTGTAGGTGCATCATAGCCAGTAAACCACGGAGTGTCTGTGATCAGTAGCCACACATAATTTTTACATCTAGCCATCATCTCATCTGTGATTATATTCGCTGTAGCCTATGTTAAGATTTGACTATCACAGTGATTAAGATGTATTCACAAGGGGCATTTATGGTGTCACTGCAGCAGTAAATAATAACATCACAATAACATTCATGTAAGAATAATGTATTTATGCCACTTTCTGTAATTGTAGGTGCATCACAGTCAGTCACTGTCTGAAACCCAACTACAACCATGGGTATCTTTGAAGAAGGATGGGACAGTCTTGTGCGGCCACTGTACATGTAAAGCGGGCCTGGGAGAGGTGTGCTCCCACGTGACAGCTCTGCTATACGCAATAGACTCTGCTGTTAAACATCTGGAAGACAAAAGCTGCACTGATGGGCCCAGACAGTGGGGACTTCCTCCTTTGAAAGCGGGCAAGGCTTTGTACGAAGAGGGATCAGGAATTGATTTCTCACATCCTGCCAAAAAGCGTTGTGGTGTAAACAACCAAAGCCATTCAGGTTGTCCATCTGTGAAAAAAGTGGGTGTGTCTGCAGCAGCTATAGAACAATTCTACAAGGCTCTGGATAATGCAACTCCAAACCCTTCAGAGAAGAGTGGTATCCTACGCATATTGCCACACTACTGTAAACAGTTTCAACCAAAAGTGGTGTCTCTGGGTCTACCACAGCCCCTGACTGAGTTATACAGTGCTCAGAACCGGAAGCTGTCTGCCTCGGACCTTGAGAAAAAATGTGATGCGGTATTCAATGATATGGAAGTCACACCAGAGCAGGTATAGTCATCCCTCTTTATCTCATATGACTAAAATGTGCTTTAAGGTGTCATGTCATTAATTTCATCTTCTATAATTTACAATGTTGTAGGCAGTAAAAGTTGAGGAAGAGACACGACAACAGGGAAAGTCAAGGCTATGGTTTGACATGAGGGCTGGTAGGGTGACAGCATCTAGGTTCAAGTCAGCTGCAAGGACAGACCCTACAAATCCTTCCAAATCCCTAATTAGGCAGATCTGTTACCCTGACCTATGCAGATTTTCAACAGTTGCAACCAGGCATGTGTGACATAATGACATAAACATACAGTTACTGTTTTTAATTTCACCATAGTGTAAGTGAGTAAAGAAATTAGATGTTCTTTGAACTTATGTTTCAACTATGGAAATGTATGCAATACATGTTGTGTTCTAATGTAGAGGGCCCCTGCTCACAAAAACATCAAAGAAACAAAAACAAGACAAAGAAATGCATTTATCATTGGAATATTTATTATAGTCAGTATTACAAATTATCAACATTAAATTACAAACATGATGACAGATTACATCCCTCAATCTCTTTGAGTGCCCTTATCTATTTTTAATCCCAGGTGTATGGTGTAGGTCCTTTGCCTATTTATTCCTAATGTTCCTTTTAAATGGTTCCTGTTATATTTAATTTACACCTTTTTAAACTACTCTGTGATATCTGTGATAGAATATGATACAAGAGAATATTATGTGCTATTAAGATTAGGCCAATTTTGGGTACTGACATCTATAGTACTTATAGTTCTTAGGGAAATGAGAGAACAAATCCAATGAAAAGGACACTCAAAGAGCTACGATGACTTAAAGGAATAGTTCACTTTAAAATGAAAATTCTGTCATCATATACTCACTCTCATGTTGTTTCAAACCTGCATGAATTTCTTTCTTCTGCTGAACAGAAAGGAAGATATTTAGAAGATTATCAGTAACCAGACAGTTTTTGGATCCCATTGACTTCCATAGTATATTTTTTTCTACTATGGAAGTCAATGGGACCCAGAAACTGTCTGGTTACTGACATTCTTCTAAATATCTTCCTTTCTGTTCAGCAGAAGAAAGAAATTCATACAGGTTTGAAACAATATGAGGGTGAGTATATGAAAATTATCATTTTAAAGTGAACTATTCCTTTAATAACATTATTTTTCTCATTTTCAGATGGGGATGTGAACATGAACAAAAAGCCAGAGAGACATATGAGGCTTACGCTGCACAACATCATCAGGACCTAAGTGTTCGTGATGCCGGTCTCCATATTGATACCTCCCGTCCCTACCTTGGAGCATCTCCAGATGCCTTGCTGTCCTGCTCCTGCTGTGGCGATGGTATTTTGGAAATCAAATGCCCACACTGTGCCAAAGACACCGGAGTCCTCAGTGCCACTGAAAAGAAACATTTCTGCATTGAGAACACAGATGGTACACATGCACTTAACAGAGATCATCAATACCACTACCAGGTGCAAGCCCAGTTGTTTGTGACGAAGCGGAAGTTTTGTGACTTCATGGTGTGGTCTACATCCGATTTTTTTATACAGAGAATTTTGCCTGATGCTGACTTTTTTACAGAAGCAGTGCAGAATGTTGAGGCCTTCTATAGGTCAGCCATTTTATCTGAGTTATTGGCCAAGACATATACATGCCCAGATAGACTGCTGTCAGACAAAACACAGTCCACAGACTCATGAAGTGAATTACTAGAATTGTTGGGTCTTTGTAAATTATAGTGTGGTCTAGACCTACTCCATTTGTAATGTTTTTCTTTTAATTTCTTATGATGTGATACTATAAATAAAATGTAATTGAATTATTAGTAAGATTTGCCAGTGTGTAATTCTACATACATTTAATATCCTTTTATAAAGTACAACAGCATAGTCAAAAGTTTGAGGGCTGGTTTATTTTACAAAAACATCTTTCAACACGTTTATAAAAGCCAACCTAAATTACATTAATAATGACATTAAGCTAACGTTAGCTACCTTTGTGAATGGGTAGCAGTAACGTTAACGTTAGACTGCACAGCCCTATCACACTAGCTGGCACTTGCTCATTACATAGCTAACTTAGGTTACTCATGTTACAAATGACAATTTGACTGGGTCTCCATCTGGACAAGGATGGCGATATGGTATTACACAAATTAAGTAAACGTAACTGGGAAATACATGAACCTTACCTTGTAAAAAATGCTCGCTGCAAATCCTGGAGTACTTGGAGGGCTGCCAGTCCTTTCGGCTGATAGCAGCAACCCATCGCTGCCTTCTCTCCCCATCAAATGGTATTCGATAAAAAGATATATTGGCTTTACCCTGTCTATTAGCACAGCCCACGGCACAACACGAAATAACCATTTTACAACTAGAACTAACTCAAACACGAACTCATTTGGCTTGCCGTCCGTCTACAGAATAGCTCTTCCGCCGTCCGTCATGGCGTTCAGAATTCGCGCGAGTAGAGCGTGACGTCACGTGCAAAGGGTCTATAGTGAGCTGAATGGATGTATACCTGTTTATTAGAATGCGAGCATCTCTCTGTAGTTTCAGCTTGTCACGAAGCTCTCTCTATCTTGGAAATGCAACTCCAATATTTACCCGTGTCTCGTTTCTTCTTCGTCCCAAAACCTTCTCAGGTCATTTATTTCACCCGTACGTTTGCGCTTCACAGAACGTGCAGGCAAAGCATAATCATGATCCATAACTAAGTTATTGATTGAGGTATAAATACGAATATAAACAATATAAATATAAAATATAATAGTCTCGATCAAGGCTAGCTACTACTTTTTCTTCTTCGTCTCGTCTTTGCTTCTGTTCACCTTTGTATTTGGCGGTTCCGCAGGAAGTTAGATAAACTAGAGGGGTCAAAGTTTATATGACGCCATAGACGGGCGACAAAACGGAAATAAAGAAACGTGCCGTGTCTTCTAATTAAACTATAATTTTCTCCGGATTTTAAAGTTCGTGGAAACTGTCGGGATAATGTAAGTACACAACAAACAAAAAATATATATATAACATAGATATAGTGATATCTGCTATTTTTAAAGCAGAAAAATTACATATTGCGCCTTTAAGTGGACATAGAGCATGTACTACAAAGAAAGCTGAATACATTTATGATGACTCTTTCTCCATGGATTCTTAGAAGTACTAGATGATCTGTCAAATACTAGATTTAAGACATTTTGACACACTTTCACACTGAATGGTTTCTCTGTGGAAATCTCCAAACAGTCAATCATTGCTATTGTGTCCAAAGGACTCCACAAAATAGTGAGGCCTAATTTTGTGCCTGTCACAGTTGTCTAAAACATAAAAAGCAGCATTAAGGCAATAAAAACCTTTAAGGCAGGGATTCTCAACTCTAGCCTTCAGAGTACACTTCCTATAGAATTTAGCTCAAATCTCAATCAAACTCGTCTGCTTGTAACTTTCTAGTAATCGTAAAGATCTTGGTTAGCCTGTTCAGGAGTGTTTTGTTAGGGTCAGATCTCAACTCTGCAGTAAAGTGGTCCTCAAGGACTTGAGAACCCATGTAATAAAGGTTCCCAATGCTTTATTTATAGATGATTCTTCTGCACAATCTGACTTTGCTGCGGCCTGGAACTGAACTACTGGTTTCGTCTGGTCAGAGGAGAACTGGCCCCCAACTGAGCCTGGTTTCTCCCAAGGTTTTTTTCTCCATTCTGTCACCGATGGAGTTTCGGTTCCTTGCCGCTGTCGCCTCTGGCTTGCTTAGTTGGGGACACTTCATCTACAGCGATATCGTTGACTTGATTGCAAATAAATGCACAGACACTATTTAACTGAACAGAGATGACATCACTGAATCCAATGATGAACTGCCTTTAACTATCATTTTTGCATTATTGACACACTGTTTTCCTAATGAATGTTGTTCAGCTGCTTTGACGCAATGTATTTTGTTTAAAGCGCTATATAAATAAAGGTGACTTTGATTTTGACTATTTTCAGATCCCTGAAAAACTATCAGACATCCTGAGTTTACGCCACAGCAGTCAAGTTTTCTTCTGTGCACACACAAGTAAGTTACGTTCAGTTAGCGACACCGAATGTAACATCTCCTCCAGTTTTCAATAGAATTCAATATAATAGTTCCTTTCAAATAGTCAATTTTATGGCGCTTTTCCACTGCATGGTACGGCAAGGTACGGGTCCCTTTTGGACGGTTTTCCACTGGGTACAGTACCACTCTCGTATTTCTATTGGCTAAAGGAGGCGCCTGCGTGGAAGTGACGTCACGCGTGACGTTCCGCCAGCTCTTCGGTTCAGCATGGCGCCGCTCTTGGTCTCGCTGAAGCGCGGACTTCACTTTCAAAGGCGTAAATTGTCCCTGCTGCTTCAGCAGAGCAGCGCCGTTCACGCGTGGAGCTGTCACGAGCACAGAGCGGCGAATACACGGAGAGGGCGGAGCACGTGTCCGGTACATTCACCTCTGTCACACACTTCACGAGACAAGGTCAGACTTTATAAACAGAAGAGTTCACCAATGCAGTCTCGCACTGTACTGGGAAGAACTGCCAACACAGTCTGTCTGGTGTGTTGTTTCTGTGGTTTTCTTTCATGCTAGCCGTTGTTTACTGAAGTCGGAAGTTGCTATCGTGGTTCTGATTTATGAAGTTATGTGTCAATAATCTGTTGCGTAAATGTGACACTCACTCGCTGTTGGTCTTTCGCAGGAAACTTCAGTAACTTTTTCTGCTAGCTACTAATTTTACTTTTACTCAAGTAACACAAAGTTTTACTTGAGTGTAAGAATTGAAATACTAAATTTTAAATGTTCTGAATTATTAAAGGCAAAAATAATAACAATAAAGAAATACAACAGCAATGCGTAAAAAGAAATGACATGATGCCTTGGAGACGAGTGTAGTAAAAGTAAAAGTCTTCAAGAAACACGGATAAACTACAGATACTTTTTAAATGTTCTCGGGTAAAGTAAAAATACTTCACTACTGTCCAGCTGTGGTTCAAGATTATAATATACGCTGATGTATAATGTGAGGGTTACACATTGGACAACATGTTTGCATATGAAATAAGTTTTACCCGTGGAACCCTTTGCTGTTATTACATCAGAGCAGAGCTGCAGACATTAAATATGTGATGATTATTATAACATTACATTTAGGCCTGCTCCCATTGCCTGAAGGGCTGCATTGATTGAGCCGTATAAACAGCATCAGCGATTATAACGGGAGTTTTGGTGAAAGTGCAGAACTCAAATCACTCATGCTGAGCTTGAGAATTAAATAGTGGTAAACTAAATGTACTGTTATGAGGTGAGCATGGTGGAATAGAGATACATTGTAAAACAAATATTACTGATTCCCATTAAACAGGCTTTTCACTAGTCGTGACGGTCTGGAACCAAATTAATATCAGATGGAGCCAGCTGAGTCTTTCAGAAGAGGTTTTTATATATGATACAGTTTTGGAAACAGGTTAAAGTATGCACATAACTCTCAAGTAATCCACGGAGAAGGCTAATATACATTCCACATTATATGTAAATTGTCTAACCTTGTATTTCTTGACTTTCTTTCAGTGGTCAAGTCAAAGTCGAGCGTCATCAACATGGTCCAGCAGCAGAGCTCAGAGAAGCACCGAGATCTTACAAGCAGTAAAAGTGTGTGGAAAATAAAACTCTTTTTTTTCATGACATTGATTCATGTTTGAGCACAATAAGAGAAGTGTTAATGAGTCGATGTGTTTCAGCATTCACAGAGTCCAGAGAGACCGTGCTGGCACGGCCACGCAGGCGGAGGACTCAGCGCAGACCCCAAAAATGTGGTAAGGGGTTTTCTTTTCTTTTCTTTTTTTCATATGTATAAAACTGAGATTCAGTCCATATCGAGGAATTTTCATTAAAACTCATACTTTGGCTTATTGTGCAATATTAATTGGTGCTTGTTATTCCAAAATTGTCTATCTTACATTTATATTTAGTCATTTAGCAGATGATTTTAAACAAATGAGGACAGTGGAAGCAATCAAAAACAACAAAAGAGCAATGTCTTTGTGGTATTTAGTCAAAATGTAGTAAATATAAAACATCAACGGACATCAACAAGCCTCTCATTTTTCAACTTCCAGGCAAAATTCATATCTGAATGTCAGAAACAGAATTTAAAGCAGAACTTCATACGCACCCTCTTAGATTTGATAGTATTGTCAGACTAATCACGCGTACTGTTTAAACAATCACCCAAGTACTTCTGTGTTGTTCAAATCTCAGTTTCTGACCCTTGTATGTTTACCGGTGTCACTTGCTGACTATATCTATTATAAATCAACCACAGTTTCCTTAGTCTTACTTGCACTTAGCCTAAGATAGTTGATCTCAAACCTGGTCTATTATAGAGAGGTGGTTACTCTGGTGTACGCCAGCATTTACTGTCTTACTTCTCAGTAGTGTAGGGTGGATAGTATTATATGCACTAGAGAAATTAAAGATCGTACTATTGATGGTGTTACCTGGAGAGACTTGTGTGCTTTGTGTAATGGATAAATAATTGCATTGTTTTATAAGCACACTGTAGTACATGTGTAGATGGGTTGGTTAGCTTGTCATCAGTGGATGGACGGCCAGTCATGAGCATTGAGATGGATTGCAGAGGGCTTTGTGGATCTCTGCTGCCCTCTGCTGCAGATATGGGGTGTCATACAGCACCACTTAATAATTTACATTAATATTACAGGAAATGCCTGGGATGTTGGGATGTTTGATTTTAAATAACATTTTGTTTTGCTTTGAAGAACTGGGTTTGAGAGAATGACAGTTGTGAATGAAAAACTGTGTGTTTAACTGTGTTTAACACACACACACATACATATATATATATATATATATACACAGGTGCATCTAAAAAAATTAGAATATCGTAAAAAAAAAAAAAAAAAAAAAAAGTTTTTTTTTGTCTGTAACTTATTTAAAAAAAAATCATTACAGATTGATTACATATAAAGTAAAATATTTCTAAAGTTGTTTTTGTTTAAATTTTGATGATTAGAGCTTACAGCTCATGAAAGTCAAAAATCCAGTATTCTAAGCAGTGATAAAGACCATGTCGATTAGCATTGCATTATAGATGTACTTTATTATAATGAAAATTATAATAAGAACTCCTATAAACCATATATTGTCGTAGTCATGTGTTTATTAGTCATGTTGAATCGATGAAAGCAGTTTAATCTTGTTTATAGAGCGGTGGAACTATGATGTCACTTTGTAGCGAGTTAGCATTTTAGCATTTCTGGCTCCATCGTCCCAGAGTCAGTGGGGTTTTTGAATGAGAGTTTGGTTAAATCCCCTAAAATAAGGTATGTGGTTCACACAAGCTTTTTATTCTGGGAAACCCTTTTAAAAATGCATATTTTTTGTTGGTTTGTCAGCTGAAGGAAGTGAACTCCTCGGAGATTCTGGCGGCCATGTTGTCGTATGTTTGGCCCAAGGACAGACCGGACCTGCGCGCTCGAGTGGCCATCTCACTGGGTCTCCTCGCTGGAGCCAAGGTGCGTTTCTATCATGCCATCGCTTTATCATTTAATGGGGCATTGTGTTTTGATACAGCTCTAGTTCTGTGACGAGTAACGTTTAGGCTGTTTCTATTCTGATATGTTTTGCTGTAATGGTGTAATGTTACGATGGTCTGCAGGTTTTCTTTGTCTTTACAAAAAGTCTGTCAGAACTGCTGGAACCAGCTGATATGAAGTGCTTCCGATTTTGGATGCAAAATACTGTATATCTCATTCCAACAATTATGGATAAGGATGCAAGCGTAAGGAAGAATTGCATCAAACAGCACATGCATCTGGCAGGAGGACAAGTGCATACAACAGTTCATTTGGACGTGTATAATATATGAAGCACGTCTCTGCTCTTTAGGACAACCTGGATCATGCACTTTTCCCACAGAGTTCACGCTGTCCTTCATTATTTTCCAGATACTTTCACAACATAAAAGAACATACTGTAAAAAAAAAAAAAAGGAGCACAATGTACTGTAATGTTCTGTATTATTATTACTATTATTATTATTATTACTACTAGTATTTTGAGTGTCCTTGCAGAAAAGTATCAGTACATTTTCCTTATCTTTTTTATTTTTCTTACAGTCTATATCTTGTTTGTAAATATATCAATATACCTCACAAAATCAGTACTTTGATTCTTTGATTATATCACAGAAGTTAAAACAAAGCTGCATTTATTCATAATACATGCAACTAAAAAACCTGTATTGACATTTTTGGGTACAATTTGTACCAAAGATTTATTTTTATTAAATATGAATACGAGTAGAAGCAATGTACTCTAAGGACCTTTTGAATGATTTATTTATTTTATTTTTTCCCTTAAGTCCACTTATAATTGAACAGGCTTTTTTATTTCTTCTTTTTATAATTTAGTAATGTGAGAGCATTTGCATCCTTTCATTGAGTATGTGAATGAAATGATCTGTTTTGGAGCTGCTTCTCCTTTAAAACGTTTCTCTCCTTCTTCTGATTATCTAACATCATTTTGGGGCGACTAATATAACACTAATCAGTTTGCATGCTACAGAATTGCATAAAATAGCACCGTTTTTAACCGTTTCATCTTTTGAAAAAACGATGTGCATCCCGATGTTCTGGAGAATGGCTGGTTTTGCTGCTTGTTTTCAGTAGATGCTCTTCTTTGTTTTTCAGTGAGAAGAAAGTCTTGAGTTCTGAAACTCAGTTTGTTTTTGTAGTGGTGTTGAACCCATACATGTCAGAAGATCAAGTGAAATTGGATCCCCCACATCATGATAACTTTAACAAACCACTCTGTCACACATTAGCTCGAAGTTATTCTTCTTTTCTGTCTGCACCAATTTACACCCAGAAAATAAAATGTGTTTTTTTTTTGACACTTTCTTCTTCCCCCATCAGCTTGTGTGATATTCTCAGCGCAAATGACTGGCTGATGACATTTCACTTATTTACTGATATCCTTGAAATATCAAGGACACATCTTTTGGTGGTGAATTCACTATTTTTTCTGATTGAAAGAGTGCCAACCCCTGTTTTGGGATTACACAATTTCTTATATATTTATTTTCCCTCCAGTTCTTTCATATTTATGTATTCACACAAAAACTTCAACATCAGAAACTCTTTTAAATGTGTGTTTGATCTTACTCTGTGTGTGTGTGTGTGTGTGTTAAAGTAACCAGATATATAACCCAAATCTAAGGAGTGTGCCATGTCTGCCTGTGTATGTACCACGTGTCTGCAGACATAGATAAAGACTGACGAGGGCTTCATAAACAGACAACTCTCTTATGCATGGAGGGAATCGTCCACTTTTATTGAACTAATAGAGAAAGCTAAACCCGTTTCCGAGCCACTTGCCTCCTGACTCTGTCCTCTTGGAAAAGGGCATTGCTATGGATGTGTGCTGTTTGAAGGAGAAATTATCTCTGAGGTGTTGGCAGCTCATTCTGATCTTCCACAAATGAAGCTTCAGTGCAGTAATTAGTACGTTACGCATCCCTGCTTTGCTTTGCTGTGACATTACTTCTTGTAAAAGCAAGACTGCACTACTTTCTTTTACAAAATAATAATTCGGTTTTTTGTATTTACTGTGATAGTTAGTGGAATCCAGTGTTTGTGGTGTAAACTTTGTGCTGCACAGACGTCAGTCAGATTTGGAACGACTTGAGGTTGAGTAGATGAGAATTCATCCAGAAAGATTGTTTTCTAATTGGGTTTTTCTCTGATTTTTAGTATATTTTAAAATACGTATGTACAGTTTAGTTTAATTTGAAACGGCACACAATTAGATTGTGCTGGTGGTTTTATTCAGTTTACTCTTTTGTAGAGATTTTTAAGCAAAACACAAACTAACAAACATACCATTTTAAAATACTGGTAGAAAATATGCTGAACTGTCGTGAAAAATGTCACCGTACAAAACACCTTGCTGGACTTTTTGAGGTGAAATACGACCAGGACATGTTCTTGAAACTCAAGATTCATCATCGAGGGCTGTAGAAATGTGTCGTTCACCTAAAATGAGTCACACATGATGAAAGGAGTGAGCAAAAGTGGGGCCAGATTCAAGGGAAATGTCGCGCCGCTGTTTATTGGCGCGACCCAGCAGCTGTCCGCAAGCTTTTAATTCTCTTTAATAACCATTTCAGTTCCATTAGTGGATGCATCAAGCGACTCATTTCGAGCCGTGTCTGCTGTTAAAGCCTCATCATGCCCATCAGTGCACTCAGGAACCAAGAAAAACACTTGGCGTGCTCACATCTACCTCTCCTTTTTTCTGTCCTCCAGATAACCAATGTGATGGTGCCCTTCATGTTTAAATATGCAGTGGACGGCCTGAACCAGATGTCGGGACACATGTTGAACCTGAGCGACGCACCGAACACGGTGGCCACCATGGCATCAGCTTTTTTGATTGGCTGTGAGTCCTGCCCGCTCCTGTCTTGGCAGGTGTTTGGCTTTGTTTTGGGAAGCGTGCTGCATATTAAGCGCCAACTGACCTTTCCCCAAAAGTTTTGGGTCAATATTTCTTTTTCGAGTCGGTGTGATGCGTTTGGTCATGCATGCATCTGCGCTGGAAGCAAATGCAGTTTGTAAGTTTGCTTCATTTGCTCATCACTTTGACAGCATTGACCTCAAACTCCTGGCTGAACTATAACAGTGTGTCAGCAGCAGAGAGAGAAATCGATCCACCTCAGTGGTTTCTTACACCATTGCCATCCGTGCACCAAAATTAGGAGCATTATTTATTGAATATAACGTTATTTTACTCTCCTGAGATAATAGTTTTAGCACAGTGCTCATCTTATCGTGTTGGTGTTCTGTGACCATTGTTCACTTTTCAATTGTTGATTTAAAAATTAATTAATAATTTTTCAGTTTTGGCATTTTCAGTTAATTTTTAGTTTAATAAATGTATTTTTTTTTTTATTTACTGTATGTCTTTATAGCTTTTATTTTTCAGTTTATTTTAGTACATCAAGTTAAACCAATTTAAACTAAGAAATGTTGCATATGCAACTAGCTGACATAAAACATATATATATATGTGTGTGTGTGTGTGTGTATATATGTATGTATGTTTTAGCTATAGTTAAATGTAATATAAGCCTGCCCTGAATCTTATAGCACATGAAAGGAGTCATAGCAGTTTGTCCTGGGTTTTCCATCAGGTCCTGTATATAGTTATAGTTTCAGGAGGTTTTCATAATACCTCATTTAATAATACATACCGTATTATTACTAGCACAGAACAGGAATGTGTCAGAAGACCGGAAGGATGTTGTCTTGTAACATTTTGTGTTACAATGGTGTGTGTTTCCACAAACCTCGCCATCATCAGGTGGTTTTCATCCGTGTGTTAGAAGAGAATGGTAGCATCATTTTAACACTCGATGGCCCGAGCATTTACAGTGTCAGTCGAAAACATTAAGGCGACGTATCTGTGAACAGTACAGATGTGATATGAACATGATTTTCCCTGTCATGAATTTTGACCAGTACAGACTCATTTATTTATTCATATAATTCATTCTACTCTTAGTTTGCTTTTGTTGAAGATGGCAGTTTGTGCCACCCAATGGAGCCCAAGTGCATGTTTGAATAAAGATAAATGAAGATAATGACTAGTGGTAACTAAGCACTTAGTGAATTCAGTCTTCCCATAACTGCATATTTTAACGAGAGCCATTAGGTTCTGTGCACACAGACCATTAAATGCTTCTCTGCTGCTTGTGTGATTTGTGTGCGCTGCAAGGCACAGATTATCTGTGCAGAATTTGCTTGATTGATATTGTATTTAAGCCACTATTCATCCTTGAGGCTGTAAATTTAATGCATTAAGAGCAGTTTTGTTTCCCACTAGCAGATAAAACCTAAATGGGAAGTTCATGTCAAATTCATTATTGACTTTTGGTATCTCAATTCTTGCGTCATATTTTAAAAATTAACTATATGGCCATTCATTGTTACTAACAACATAAAGTGTGTTAAGCATGACATTGCGCCAAGGTTTTGTGAAGGAACTGCACTGTTTAATGAAAAGATAATAATTAAGTCATGGAATAGTAACATTAAAACATATTTTATTTGTTTACCTGCAGGTCATGTGACCGTTAACCGATGTCCGAGAACTGTGAACATGAACATACTACCTTAAAAGTGCAGGGGTACTTCGTGTGGGTATATTAGATGAAAGAGGTTTGGATAGCAAAAACAGTTTGTGAACCCTTGCATTACATGTAAATGAGAAATAATGTGAATTTTAACGTGTTCATTAAAAAGACATCAGTAGCTGATGCAATGCTGAGAACACTTCCTAAAATTGAAATGATTTTCCTAAACCAGATGAAACTGGAAGACTTTGTCAATGTACATAAGCAGTAGGCTATTTTCTAAATCAAAGGTGTTTAACAGCCACTGACTAACTCCTAATGAACTTTGTTTGTTCTCCAGTTCTGTTTTAAGTAACTGTAGTTTTGTGAATTTTTTATGCAATTTTGAAGCCCCCATGATTATTTCAAAACTGATATTTCTTGCATATAGTAGCCTTAACAAGGCTCTTGTGACCTGTTGTAATGTTAATGCTAGTGTTAATGTTGTAAAGCAGCTATACAGTGAGTCAGGTCTACTCGTGGGTCAAGAAGAGTTTAAGCTGGCAGATTTAATGAGTTCTGGGTGCTCTTGAGTGAAGACGAAGAAGTCTGTGTTCTCTGTTGTCATGCAGTCTAATGTGTTTCCAGCTTCTGACTGTGTCAACGTTCTCTGAAGCTTGTTAACATTCATACTGATGCACATGCAAATAATATGCAGTGTGCAGTGTTAGGCTCTTCACTTTTGTCATTGCCAGGGGCATGAAAGTGCTGCTATGACTGTCTCCAATAACTCCTAGTTTATTGGAAGTTGTCAACGCCGCACGCAATGACTCCCTTTGTTTCTCCAGCAACTATGTAAATGAGGCGTAAATGAAGTTTTCTGTGCTTTTAAGTTTGTGTTGTGTTGACGGTGCACGCGTATGTTTTCAGACGGTGTTTCCCGCGCCGGAGCCGCTCTCTTCAATGAGCTGAGGAACGCAGTGTTTGGGAAGGTGGCTCAGAGCTCCATCAGGAGGATCGCCAAGAACGTCTTTCTCCACCTTCACAACCTGGACCTGGGCTTCCACCTGAGCAGGCAGACGGGAGCGCTGTCCAAAGCCATCGACCGTGGCACTCGAGGAATCAGCTTCGTGCTCAGCGCTCTGGTCTTTAACCTGGGGCCTACACTCTTTGAAATGATCCTGGTCAGCAGCATTTTGGTAAGTCCAAAGGATATACTCATATGTTTATAAGGTCACACTTTATTTTAAGGTCCAATTCTTGCTATTAACAAACCATTAACTGACTACTAATTAGCTGATTATTAATATTTAGTAAGGTAGCTGTTAAGTTCATGGGCACATTTACACATTAGTGAAATTGTAGCAAAATACTGCAAGCATAAAAGGTCCATTGTCTCAACTCAGTAGGATCCCAAAAGGCTATGTTCAGCCTTCAGGCAAACCGTCTTTATAATTTTAATTTTTTTTGATCCTGTAATTTTGGGCTTCTCTGGGATGGGGATGATGTTGGAGCGTTTGACGCAAGAAAGGACTTCGCACAGCTCCAGTGGTCTGTTGAAGATCTGTGTGAAGATGGACAGAGCAGGTTTTCAGTCAGGCTGGTGTAACACAATCTGGGCCTGGTGCTTTCTTTCTCCTCTGCTTTCTGAAGAACTGGCGCACATCAACTTCACTGATCTGAAGTGTAGGAGTGGGCGAGAGGGGGGTTGCAGGAGGTATTAATGGTGTTTTTCAAACCTGCAATACAACTCATTCAGATTGTCTGCTAGATGCTGATTCTCCACAGTGTAGTCTTTCAGACCTTTCAACACTGAAGCCGAGTCACTGGAAGAGAACCGGATCCTTAGCTTTTCAGAATAATTCCTCTTTGCCACTCTGACCTCCTTTTCCAATGTGTCTTTGGCCTGTTTATACAAGGATTTGGCCTGACAGAGCTGTCTGAGTTTTGCAGTGAACCACAGTTTGTCATTGTTGTAAGTTAGATGAGTCCTGGTAGGAATACACATATCTTCACAGAAACTGATAGAAGATGTAACATTCTCTGTGGCAGCAGCTTCAAAAACACTCCAGTCAGTGAGATCAAAACAAGATTGTAAATCCTGCTCTGCTTCTTTAGTCCATCTCTTCACAGTCCTTAAAACAGGTTTAGCTGATTTCAGTTTCTGTCTGTAGGTATAAGATGAACCTTAAAACAGGTTTAGCTGATTTCAGTTTCTGTCTGTAGGTATAAGATGAACCAAACAGTGATCAGAGAGCCCCAAAGTTGCTCATGGAACAGAGTGATATGCATCTTTTATTGTGGTGTAACAGTGATCCAATATCTTACTGTCTCTGAAATGTGACATGCTGTCTGTATTTTGGCAATTAACGGGGAAAGTTTGCTTTATCAAAGTCCCCAAAAAATGATTAAAACAGAGTCGGGGTGTCGTTGTTCTGTCTCTGTGATCTGATCAGCGAGTTTCTGTAAAGAACGAACAAGTGAAACTCCCACAGCGAATAGAATGGCTTACATTTAATGAAGAGCGCTTCTAGATCAGGACAGCATATCTTCTTTAACGCTGTTACGTCCGTACACCACCTTTCACTAGCCGGGTTTCCATCCAAAGTTGCTAATTTAACTTAAGTGCAAAATTGGAATATCGCACAATTGCAAACAAGCAGCGTTTCCATCCAACGAGTCCAAGAGAACAAAATAGTCACCTCCTGATAAACTGGCTATACATCACTGAGAAAAGTAGGAGAAGCTACTGAATATAATAAGTTACCTATATAATAAATTACTTGCACCTAAGAACGAGCAGATGAAACACAATGAATGTGGTCATTGCTTTCGGAGGTGGATGCTGCTGTTTGGGAGACGCAGTCGTTTAACAGTTCTGGAGGCAGTTAAACAGAAGGACTTTGATGACAGACTTTGCTCTGGCATTTCCGAGTGACCATAACAACATTTCAGATGCTGTGGAACATGATCGGTCCACTGGTTAGTCAGGATTTACCATCCAATAGCACAGTCACATGATTTTTCAATGCACTTGGAGGAATTTATTCGCAAAATGCATTTCCATCTCCCATTATTCGCATTAACCCTTTTTTGCACGAGTCAAAAACCTCAAGCGAGCGTAAAAACATTTTTGTGAAATAAAGCATTTTTATTCGAAATTCATTGTTTCCATCACTCGATTCTGATGCGATACTTTAAAATGCGCATAAAAGCAGGGTGATGGAAACCCAGCTATCGATGTAAAAGCATATCCCGCCGCGTGATTTCCTCGTTGATTCTGCGTCACGATCCGCTCTGAACAGGTGAAAGCTCGGCAGATGTAGCACGCTGTCCAGAATGGCGTCATTCAGCCAGGTTTCCGTTAAAAAAAAAAAAAAAACAGCAGAGTTTTTAGAAACGCTTATTTGTCTGGGAGAGCAGGAGTTTGTCCGTTTTGATGTGTAGAGAGTGGAGATTTGCCAGATGGATGCCAGGCAGAGCTTCACAGCTTCAGAGGGGCTCGCTTCCCCCGTCTGCGCGTCCTAAAGCTTTTGATCACGCTGCTGCTCCGCCAACTACAACGTTCAGCAAACCTCCAAATAATTGAAAACCGGTAGAAGATTTTTTGGTTTGTTCTGCTGTTCATCCCTGGTAAAACTGATCATGTTTGAGGAACAAAAAAAAGGAAAGTCTAAAAAAAAAAAAAAAAAAAAAAAAAAACACACTAAAGCAAAAGCCAAGCACTGTGGCTTCATCTTTTTACTCTGTTGTAGCTGAAAGAGAGCGCTGGACATTCACATTTGATTCCTTCTGCACAGTTCTGCAGCAGAACTTAGAGGGATGCATAGCAGTGAATATATTGAAAACAAGTCATTCTTTATTTCCCAGGCTAATGTGAGACTCCATTAGTAAAATGACACTCTTGTGTATAGCACATCATTAACCCTTATGCTAGTGCATGCTGCACTTTCGCAAGAATGAGCTGAAATCTTCTGAAGTCACATTATGTAACATGGTGTAAGGATTAGAGCGTTAGAGCTCTTATTTATTCACTCATAATCAATGAAGTGTCCACTTGAGATGCAGGTGAGCCCATACAGAACCCAGATTTGACCGGACATCTGCAGACACACAGATCACGAGAAACACACACATCCATGTACAATATGTAATCAGAGACCCTTCCCTCAGTCACGTGTGCTCACATGAGATTGTAATACTTGACTAGTATTAATTGTGGTTTCTTTATGTCAAGTCAAGTCACCTTTATTTATATAGCGCTTTAAACAAAATACATTGCATAAAAGCAACTGAACAACATTCATTAGGAAAACAGTGTGTCAATAATGCAAAATGATAGTTAAAGGCAGTTCATCATTGAATTCAGTGATGTCATCTCTGTTCAGTTAAATAGTGTCTGTGCATTTATTTGCAATCAAGTCAACGATATCGCTGTAAATGAAGTGTCCCCAACTAAGCAAGCCAGAGGCGACAGCGGCAAGGAACCGAAACTCCATCGGTGACAGAATGGAGAAAAAAACTTTGGGAGAAACCAGGCTCAGTTGGGGGGCCAGTTCTCCTCTGACCAGACGAAACCAGTAGTTCAATTCCAGGCTGCAGCAAAGTCAGATTGTGCAGAAGAATCATCTGTTTCCTGTGGTCTTGTCCTGGTGTTCCTTTGAGACAAGGTCTTTACAGGGGATCTGTGTCTGGGGCTCTAGTTGTCCTGGTCTCCGCTGTCTTTCAGGGATGTAGAGGTCCTTTCTAGGTGCTGATCCACCATCTGGTCTGGATACGTACTGGATCCGGGTGACTGCAGTGACCTTGGAATAGGAGAGAAACAGACTAATATTAGCGTAGATGGCATTCTTCTAATGATGTAGCAAGTACTTAGGTTGTTATGGGAAGTGTTCCCGGTTCCGGTTTACCTAATTAATGCAGCCTAAAAATCCTTTAACGGATTTGGATATTAAAAGCATATTAGTATGTTATGTGTAAGCCAGGTTAAAGAGATGGGTCTTTAATAAGCATGTAACGATTCACTGAACTTGCGATGCGATACGATTCACGATACTGGTTTCACGATACGATGTTCTCACAATTGTTTGTACAAAATGAGATTTAAGAAAGATAAATGAAAAAGTTTCCTTTTATTATTTCATTCTCACTCAGACAAAATGCTGTACATTTCTTTTTGAAACTGAAATATCTTTGTCAAAAAACAAAACTAAATTGAAATATTAAAACAAATCCCAAATAAAATAATACAAATAAAATAAATATTTTCATATAAACAAACTAAGGCTTTGCCAGTGCTCTTTCCTAGCTTAGAATTTTTTATTTTTTATTTTTTTTTTTACATGTTTTTTTAAAGAAATATCAGCATATCCACATTTTCTGGGCGAAGCTGAGATCTCTGCACATTCACAATGTCCCCTGCTGATGAAAAAACCCTTTCACTAGGGACAGAGGTGGCTGGTGTGGAGAGATATGCTTTTGCTATATTGGATAGCAGTGGGTATAGCCTAGCATTCTCTTTCCACCACTTGAGTGGACAGCTATTGAGGGAAATGGATGTTTCAGCTCTGTACTTATTCATTTCTGCGTCAATCTGACTGATGTGCTATGCAACTGGTTCATCGAAAGTCCCTCCAAGGAGATCTTCCAATGCTGTTTTCTTGGAAGGAGGTTGTTTCAGCTCTGCTCCTGCTCTGTCTGTCTGGTCAAGAGGCTGCTCTGCTGCAGGGGGGGTGACCACTGGCACCTTCTTTGCCCTCATCCTGCACAGAGGAATAGCAGAAATAAAAAGACTAAGTAAAATCTAAGTACAACATTGACAGGGGTTTCACATTGTTATAAAGGCAAGATTTTAATATCATTTGTTATAATTTGTATCATTAATACTCAGTTTACACAAACACATTTGGAAACACATTTAGAAAAATATGCCATAATAAAAAAAATCAATTTAGAGAGAGTAAAATAAATACAATTTAGAGAAAGAGTAAAATAAATACAATTTAGAGAGAGTAAAATAAATACAATTTAGAGAAAGAGTAAAATAAATACAATAGGCTACCTGGTTCTGCAACATCAGTACAGCTTTCTCCTTCAGTCTGTGGAATACATCATCGCGTTGGTCTGTCTCTAGATGAGGCAGAGCCCGGAATCTGGGGTCTAATGCGGTGCACTCCAGCAGGTGGTTGTACTCTTAAGTGTATCTGTTGTAAAGGTTGTTCAGTATAGCTCTCTTTATGTTGCTCACAGTGGGGGAATCTTCTTCGTTGGATGCCATGTTATGCTCGATCATATGCTTTAAGGGCACAATGAGAGACACAGTGGGGTTTTTTTTCGTCACACAGCACAGTGGTGGCCGTTTTGAGTGGCTTTAGAAGCTTCACTATGTCCTCCGCATCACGGATGTTTGAGCCATCCAAAGTATCGATGTCACGGACATTTAGTCGAACGTCGTTGGTCAGTAGAGTTGCTGTCACAGCCGCTTGCTGTTCGAGATAGCGTTCCGCTCCAGCAGCAGTATCTGTTTGGCTGCGAGCGCAGCTGTGGAGCTTCGGTGAAAAAAGGCAGCAATACGCCTCACTCTGCCCAACAAACGGCTCACGCGGGGCACACTCAAACCCGCCATTTTTGCTACTGTTTAAAGTTACAGCTTGTTCGCTGCTATCGCGCCTGCAAAGCGA
Source organism: Carassius carassius (assembly GCF_963082965.1). Taxonomy (NCBI): domain Eukaryota; kingdom Metazoa; phylum Chordata; class Actinopteri; order Cypriniformes; family Cyprinidae; genus Carassius; species Carassius carassius. Next base: position 29,337,159 of record NC_081783.1, read on the forward strand.
AGTCAAAATATAGGCTACTGCTTCAGCGCCCCCTGCTGTTTAACACGTGTATCGCGATTCGTTTAACATCTCAACCGACCCGAATCGTCATATATTATTATCGATTTTCAACCGGCTCGGAGTGCATCGTTACATCCCTAGTCTTTAATCTAGATTTAAACTGCAAGAGTGTGTCTGCCTCCCTAACAATGTTAGGTAGGTTATTCCAGAGTTTAGGCGCCAAATAGGAAAAGGATCTGCCGCCTGCAGTTGATTTTGATATTCTAGGTATTATCAAATTTCCTGAGTTCTGAGAACGCAGTGGAGGATTATAATGTAAAAGGAGCTCATTCAAATACTGAGGTGCTAAACCATTCAGGGCTTTATAAGTAATAAGCAATATTTTAAAATCTATACGATGCTTGATAGGGAGCCAGTGCAGTGTTGACAGGACCGGGCTAATATGGTCATACTTCCTGGTTCTAGTAAGAACTCTTGCTGCTGCATTTTGGACTAGCTGTAGTTTGTTTACTAAGCGTGCAGAACAACCACCCAATAAAGCATTACAATAATCTAACCTTGAGGTCATAAAAGCATGGATTAACATTTCTGCGTTTGACATTGAGAGCATAGGCCGTAATTTAGATATATTTTTGAGATGGAAAAATGCAGTTTTACAAATGCTAGAAACGTGGCTTTCTAAGGAAAGATTGCGATCAAATAGCACACCTAGGTTCCTAACTGATGACGAAGAATTGACAGAGCAACCATCAAGTCTTAGACAGTGTTCTAGGTTATTACAAGCGGAGTTTTTAGGTCCTATAATTAACACCTCTGTTTCTTCAGAATTTAGCAGTAAGAAATTACTCGTCATCCAGTTTTTTATATTGACAATGCAATCCATTAGTTTTTCAAATTGGTGTGTTTCACCGGGCCGCGAAGAAATATAGAGCTGAGTATCATCAGCATAACAGTGAAAGCTAACACCATGTTTCCTGATGATATCTCCCAAGGGTAACATATAAAGCGTGAAGAGTAGCGGCCCTAGTACTGAGCCTTGATGTGTCTAATATTCACCTCCACAGGTTGATTAATCTGAATCCTTTAGTGATGGCAGAAACATTAACTCTAACAGCATATTTCTCCATTTGTCACACTCCATTAGGTGGTGAAATGGTGAAAATACAAGGTAAAATGAATATGAGTGTGGATCATGAGGATAGATGATGCATCTCATCTCTGGAGACTCATTCCACGTTATGTGTATGAAGACGTGTCGCTCTTTCAGTTCCTCACAGCTGTTTTGTTTCTCTGCAGTATTATAAATGTGGCGGTCAGTTTGCTCTGGTCACTGTGGGATGCTCTCGGCGTACACCGCTTTCACCATCGCTGTCACGCAGTGGAGGTACTGTGTGTGTCTGTCAGAGAGCAGTCGTTGTCTGTTGCATTGATCACTGCTGTGCTAATCACCATCTGTGTCTCTGTTCAGGACGCGCTTCAGGATCGAGATGAATAAGGCTGATAATGAGGCTGGAAACGCTGCTATTGATTCTCTCCTCAATTATGAAACCGTTAAGGTGGGTCACATGATAAACTGTACTTACATTGAAACATTTGCAACATGCTTGAGTAAAGTCTGCAACCCTGCTTTAAGTTTGTTTTCTAGCAACAAATGCTAAATTATGGAAGCCCATTTGTGCCACTGAATAAAAAAAGGTCATTGTTACTTTTTCGCATTTCTGAGTTTACATTAAAGACTTTTTTCAGAATTAAATTATTAAAAATCACAGTTGTGAATTACAAAGACAGAATTGCATGATAGAAACTTTTTTGAGAAATAAAGTCAGAAATGCTAAATATAATCTTGCAATTCTGACATTATAACTCTCAGAAATCTCACAATTGCAAATAAATATTTTGTTATTCTGACTTTATTTCTCAAAATATAGAGCTTCTAACACAATTTCAAGTCTGTGTCACACAATTCAGAGACATAAGTTAGAATTGCAGGAAAAAAGTCAGAAACAGGCTTTCGTACTGAAGAGATAGTTTAACCAAATATAAAAAATTTGTCAAAAGTTTGAGGTTCGTTTTCACACATCGTTTAAGCATGTTTGAGATTCAGTTTTCCATAATTGATGTGCTCTATGTAATGCTGGGTTGACAATATCAATTAATCGATTTGAATCACTGCTATGATTGCTAGAAGCACAACAAATGGCAATATCTGTTCTAAATTAGGCTCAAACTATCAAACTCTGACTGGATGCAATCGTAGTTTGAACCTAAAAAAATTGTGCACATAATTCAGTACATGAAAACATTTGATGCATTCACAAAAAAAAAAAAAAAAAAACCATGCACTGTCAGCATTTGACAGTAGCTTCAAATACATTTTACCCAAACGCTACAGTTGTGTTCATATCATACGCTCACTGAATGAGTTCTGCACTCTCTGGAATACTGTTATCATAAACAACAGTGCAGGAACCATGTATAACAGACTGAGAAATGTGCTGTGTCAGAAATACTTCAGGCATCTTTGCAGATTGTTTATTTATGTGTCTTACTATCTAACAGGCTGTAGTGCAACCCTCAGTCCTTCAGCTCAATCTGTTGTGCGCTCTTGTTAAGAGCAGCTTTGTTTCCTGTCTCTGGTGTCAGTGCATGAGGATTTAGTATGACTTTAAGCCCGTGTTCATGCATAAAGAGATCCACCCACTCCAGATCTGTTACACTAGCACAAATACCCCTGTATCTGTCTGTTTGTCTCTAAACACTCACTGACAGTGCTGGGCCTCGCTCGCAAAACAATCCTCCAAACATTTCACTTCCTCTGATAATTGGCACAGGAGTCTTTGCTGAGTTCGATGAGCTATGATGAAATGATCAGAGTGTCATGACAGTGCAGGAGAGCTGTCCGTTATGAGTTAATAAAGGTGCTGAGATTATCGTACTAATCACAAGAAGTCTTTCTCAGTGGCACCATGAAATATCAGCACAGCTTTATGGCATTTACCCTGCCTTTCAAAAGTTTGGGATCAGTAAGATTTATTTATTTATTTTTAAGAAGTCTCTTACGGTCATCAAGGCTGTATTTATTCGATTGGATATACAGAAGAAAAAAACACACTCGTTATCAGTGTCACACGGTGTTTCAGAAATCATTCTGATTTATTATCAATGTTGGAAACATTTGTGCTGCTTATTATTAGTAGTAGTAGTATTTATTTGTTTATTTATTTATTTTGGAACCTACAATATTTTTTTTCAGGATTATTTGATGAACAAAAAGTCCAAAAAAAAAAAAAAAATCTTACAAAGTCTTTACTGTCACGTTTAGTCAATTTAACAGATCTTTGCTAAATAATTTGATGAATGAGAATTTATTTCCAAAAGAAATAAAAATTGTCGTGTATCATGTTGCAAAAGATACCTATCAAGAATGAATGCTGTTCTTTTTTAATTTTTAAACATCAAAGAATCCTGAAAAAGATTATCTGTTTAAAAAAAAAAAAATGTTTCCAAAATTGATAAATCCGCATTTTATAATGATTTCTGAAGGATCATAATCTCACTGATCCCAAACCTTCGAATGCTAGTGTATCGTAGATTTACAGCACAGTTATACGTGTGATGTTGCTGTTACACAACATTCAGGAAAGCAAAAAGGTAGTAATTGAGTAACTTACATTTTAGACAAGTTACTTTGCTATTTTTGTTTAATCTCTGCTTTTCTGTGCCTCACACAGTGATGGTATTTTAAATGAATCATCTGGGTGAAAAAAAAATATGGCTAGTATTAATGTGTTGGAAAAATGTACGGTTCAATTTACAATCATATTTTTTGTCTTGGTTGCTCTGCTGCATAATTGTCACTGTCCTCCACATAACCAGCAGTGGCTGACTGTTTATCGCCATGCCACCGTTTGTCACATTTCAGAGCTAATTAATTGTGGCGCTCTTGTGTTTCAGAGCCGTGCGGCTCTCTGTGCAGCTGTCTTCACTTCCATCATCCTCCCTGCTCAAGAGTCTCAGATGTTTGAGCCGCTCAGTATCATCTCTGAACCTGTGGAGGCGTTAGGCTTTGGTTTACTCAGCTGCTGCTGTTTTGAGAGATGCGATTGTAGCTTCAATGACATCTGGATGTGTGATTGAGGCATCACCAGCATGTTCACATGTGGCTTGTCTTGTTACACGCTTGATTTCACATCCCAGAGACCTTTAACTTGTTATGAGCAGATAGACACTTGAAGTGTTTTTGTTCAATGGTAATATCACGCTATTTCTTGTAGTTTCTTGGCATATAAATGCCATTATAATAATTTATTATCATGCTTAAAGGATAGTTTCCAACAAAATAGAGGTTTATTCACTTTGAAGTTGTTCCATCCCTGTATGAGTTGATGGTGCCCATTGGTTTCTGCAGCATGGAAAAAATACTATGGAAGGAGCAGAAACTCTTTGGTTACCAACGTTCTTCTAAATATCTTTTTTTTGTGTTCAACAGAAGAAAGAAACTCGAACATGTTATCAGATGTGTCTTTCATATGTCTCTAAACTCATCATTGTCATGACCTTCCTTTAGTAGCCGTTCTGTTCCGTTTTTCAACCAGGTTTTTTCATGTTTCTCTCTCTTTTTTAGTACTTCAACAATGAGAAGTATGAGGCCGAGCGTTACGATAGTTTTTTGAAGGTGTACGAGTCGTCCTCTTTGAAGACCACCTCTACTCTGGCCATGCTCAACTTCGGTCAGAGCGCCATCTTCAGCGTCGGCCTCACCGCCATCATGGTGCTGGCAAGCAAATGCATAATGGCAGGTGAAAATCAGTGATTTCTTGTAGCCTTTTTTTTCTTTTCTTTCAGATTTCCAATTACAATATACCTCAGCAACATGCAGTGCCAAGCTGATATAATTAGAGATGAGCGTGGCCAGGAAATCCAGACCAGCCAATGAGAGCAGGTGTAAAAGTCTCAGTTGACTCAGGCAGTGATCTGTGAATGCCGTGTGTGAACAGAGGCTCAAAGTAAATGCATTCTCTTAGAGATGGGCGATACATATGGAGATTTTGATGATCAATTTTGAAAACACTGACATTATTACTTGATATGGATTAATCTAACAGTCTATCACACAGTAGAAGTAAAGGCAGTGCATGCTGTTAGTATGTCTTTGTTTTGTGTCTCTGTGTGAATGAGTGGCATATTTTTTGTCTTAGATTTGCATAATAAATTCAGACAAGATCAGTACTGACTCATTTTTCATCAATTTATTTTCATGAAATGAAATGGGTACAAAGGATTGTGGGTGTTGAAGGTCGCGGAGGATACATCCCATGCATCCTTCAAATTCAGCTGAATGAAGGCTGCCTCCCAAGGATCTTTTCCGATTGAGATGGCCTTCAGCGATGTTTCATGACGTGGCAGCTGAGATATACAGCCTTCGCAGTAGATGTCGGCCGATATATCGGGCCGATATTTGTCTTTTTTTTTTTAATATATCGCCATCGGCCGATATCCGTGTTTAGTAGCGCCGATTTAAAGTCAGGCACGTCGGTGGGCAGCCCCGTGTTATTGGTGCGGTGGAAAGTGCTGCTGCCGCATGTGAAGCCAAAACTTTTGGAAGATTCAACAACAGTCCTGGGAGATAAAGGTAGTCCGAGAATTTCACTCTTTGTCAAACTTTGTATGTGCTGTTGTCACCTCACATTGACCAGGCCGCATCATTTTGGTAGGAGCGCCATCTATTGGTCAAAAGTGATAAGCCATTCATTAAATATCAAATATGCAATTTCCAAAAGTGCTAATCATTTTTGATTGCATTAGCATATTGTAATGAAACTATTCCTTGGGTCATGCAGACAACATAAATGCCAAATATGCTATTGTGGGCCGAACTTCCTGTCCGCCATTTTGATTTATGTTGAAGATCTACTTTTTTGAACTCCTCCTTGATTGTTGGTCCGATTTTCACCAAAATCGAATCAGATGATCATCAGACAGTGCTGACAATAGCGCCGGAACCAATTTGAGGCATAATGCCAGATTATGTCTGAGACCGTATCTCTGCAAAGCTTTGACATATTGACACCAAACTTTGTGTGTGCCATTGTTACCTCACACAGAACGCACCGCATCGATTTTGATAATCGCGCCAACCTTTGGTCTTAAATGATAAACAATTAAATAATATTACGAGAAGTTGTGTTTATGATTTTTCTGCCATTTTGCTTCAAATCATCCTACACTGGCATTAAATACTCATTGCTGCAGTTGGTTTGATGCTCCATGCCATGCTTAGCTTCTCATTTTGCCTTTGGAGTGCCTGGCCCCTTAATTGCTAGGTTATAAATAGGTAATAGTAATGTAATGGGTAAAAAGTTGTTCACATTCATTCTCAAGGTCTATCTTATAAATGAATACCATGATATTATGTAATACTTTTTTCCATATTGCCCAGCCTTACATTCTGTGTGCTTGGGCTGCTTCTTCCTGCAGGCACCATGACTGTGGGTGATCTAGTGATGGTGAACGGGCTGCTCTTCCAGCTCTCTATGCCCCTCAACTTTCTGGGCACGGTGTACAGAGAGACCCGACAGGCCCTCATAGACATGAACACGCTCTTCACTCTGCTCAGCGTCGACACCAAAATAAAGGTGCACCAGGCCTTTCCTGCTGCAGAATTAAGCATACAAAGTTATTTTAATGTGAAAAGAAACCCTGTGAATGGCGTTGCATAATTTGCTCCAACCGTTCTGAAATATCAGAGCTTTTAAAAAAATACGTGACGAGCTCACTTTCAGAGTTGAATATTACAAATTGAAGCATAAAAAGCCTGTCACTCGTTGTAGTATTTGTTTTAATTCTGAAAACATTTGAGTGTTTCCTGTCTTTCATAGCGTTAGAGCGGGGAGGTTGATGAATCTCATTCTTCATTTGGCTAATTTCATATGCAGCCTGTAATTACCGTGAATAAAATCTGTCCGATTGTTCGCAGTGATCAGTAATGGTTTTCACTGCGTGACAGCACTGCCCATCAAGCCATTATTGTGAGACCCTAATTTGATTTCTCAAATGACACATCTGTGTGTAGAATTAGTTTAAAAGTGCTGAGAGCCATTGTTTTGATGATGCCATTACAATGTATTGTCTTCGAGCTATGTTTGACAAAAGCCATTTTTCAGTTTCAAGCCTCAAAATGTAAATTTCAGACTGCTAAGTGTTTTTTTTTATTAATTTTTTTATATAACCTTTGTGTCCGAAGGAGAAAGAAATGGCCCCGCCGCTGCTCGTTACACCCCAGGAAGCCACCATCAGGTTCGAGGATGTGTATTTTGAGTACTTGGAAGGACAAAAGGTGCTTAACGGGGTTTCCTTTGAAGTACCTGCAGGGAAAAAGGTGGCCATTGTTGGTGGCAGTGGATCTGGGTAAGTACTTCAGGAAAGACATACTTCTGTTAGGTTTCTCTGAACTTGGCACAATAGGGTTCAAATTGGAGCTCCATTACTTTGAGAAATATACCAGTAAAGGCAAAGAAAAATAAAAAAAAATTAAAATAAACTTCCCAGGCTCCAATTTTTGATTTTGTCAAAAAAAAAAAAAATCTAAAGAGAGATAAAAGGTACTGATGAAAGATGAAATATTAAATGTCATTAATGTATATCAAAGATAGCTAAAGTCAGCAGATTTTACTAACAGACTTAACCATCTCTGTGTGAAAATAACATGATGCTGCCATCTTTCAGAAGTAATTTTTACCCCTCTGTAATTTGGCTCTGAATCCCAAGTTAAAATTGCCATTTTGACCCGCCTCTACAAAACAATATCTTACTCAGAAGATATACATCCATGACATTTCATATGTTGTTTTTCTTCCTTATTTATGTATTTTCTTTCACCAGAAAGAGATACTCAGCTACTCATCCGCAGTGATGCTTGTTACATTAGCACAGTTGAATCTGACTATACCATGCCATATAGCCTATAACACGCTCACGTGTTTATTATTTTAATAATTTGGGTGGAGTAAAAGTTGCATATGTGGTTAATTAACAGATACCATTACACTTGTCCAATTTCATCTGGATTGCGGCCCTGAGCACCTCCCGAAGTGGTTTGAGCAATCGGCTTGGTTTGAGCAATGCAAGTCTTGAAAGCGTTTCTGAGGGCATTTACACCTGGTCTTTTCCTGATCAAATAGCTGTCTGAAAACGCATGAAGTGACCAGGTGTAAACAAGCTCGTTGATGCAATAGAAGTAGAATTTGAGAAGTTTATTTGTTTTATGTCTTTAGAAAGAGCACGCTTGTCCGATTGCTCTTTCGTTTCTATGAGCCCCAGCAGGGCAACATCTTCATCGCAGGCCAGAACATACGTGATGTTAGTCTGGAGAGCTTGAGGAAAGCTGTGGGCGTCGTGCAGCAGGTGAGGTTCTGCGTCTCATTCTGAGAACCAGCAGATGTAATTATCACCTCATTAGAGGGCATTTTTATTTTCTCACTTGGTTTTATTAAATATCTTATTATAAATTATCTTTGAGGTACCATGGGAACCATTATCAGACTTAATTTAAGGCTATGAAAATGACTTGGATTAGAATCAAATGTAAATATAATTTCAGGATGCCGTGCTTTTCCACAATACCATATTTTACAATCTGCTGTATGGTAACATCAGTGCCACTTCGGAGGACGTGTACCGTGTGGCCAAACTAGCTGGGATCCACGACGCCATTCTCCGAATGCCTCACAGATACGACACGCAGGTCGGAGAGCGAGGCCTGAAGCTCTCAGGTACAAACCTCAGACAGAGGAGCTCAGTGGTTTCTTCTTGAGTGATCTAGAGCTGTTCTTCCTGTGACAGGTGGAGAAAAGCAGCGTGTGGCCATTGCACGAGCCATCCTTAAAAACCCTCCCATTTCACGTCTTCATTAGACTCGATCACTGAAGAGGTGAGAGCCTTAGTCTCATGTGTCAGTGAAATAGTAGATTCCTCAATAATAGGAATAAAATGGGCATGGAAACATAATTGCTCATAGTGCTCTCTGTCTGTAGCCGGCTATACACATGAAAACACAAGCTGGGAGTTTGCCGTTAAGTTAAATAGTTTTTTTGGAGCTGCATCATATTCACAATAACAATCTGTGTTGAAATGTGGCACTCGGATCATTAAGAACAGACTGGACTTAGTTGCTGTTGAAATTAAACTACTGCTATTCGTTTTTCATCTTGAAAGGATCTGCAGTTGCTACACAGTGCCAAAACGACCTTAGTCAATGTATGTGTCAATGCAAAGTTTCAATAAATGGGGAAAAAAATGTGTTTTTATAGCACATCAAACACCCAAAAGATCAAGCTAAATTTGCTTCTTCAAACCGTGACACCTTTAGAAGCATAGCTTACCCAAAAATACAAATGTGCTGTTAATTTACTCACCCTCAGGCCCCTTCAAGATGTAGGTATTTTTTCCTCCAGTAATATAACAGTAAAGAAGATTTTTAGCTGAAACCGTGCTCCTTGGCGATTCATAAAATGCTTGTGAGTGGCTGCGTGTTTTGAGAATTAAAAAAGCATATCAAGGCACACAGAATGAATACCTGTGGCCCCTGATGATATTTTGTGGTCTTATGAAGTGAAATGATCAGTCTGAGCAAGAAACAAAACATTATTTTCATCATTTGTATCTGTAATCCAGAGCCTCAGGCAAACAGAGGAATCTGGTTATTTTCCTGAACCGTTTGTTTGGCTGAACTGGTTCGTTTACGTAATCATGCAATGATGTGAATGTGCAATTATATTTTTAAAGCAGAGAAATGTGGATATTTTAAATGTGTAAAGCTTTAAGTAAATAAACCGGTCTTCATCAGCTCATATTTTGATGTAAACAATGAGAAACCATAAAAACTAGGGAATAATGTTATATGATGTTCAGTTTTCTGCACAGACTGATCGTTTCACTTCGTAAGACCTCCGTGTATCATCAGGAGCCACTGGTATTTATTCAGTGTTGCTTGATATGCCTTGCATATCATTGCAATTTATGAATCACTAAGTCACCACAGTTTCAGCTAAAAATCCTCTTTACTGTTAGACCGAAGAAGAAAAAGTGTCTGCTAGTTTTATTCCTGCATTCACATTTTAATGTGATTTTTAAATTGTTTAAGTGCAGGAACGGAAATACCTTGCTACTTGTTTGCATGCAAATCTGAAAAGACTGTTTACTTTTACTTTAACACTTTAATATTTGAAATGTATCCAAGTCCAGTTGTTTATGATGTGGTATTTTTGTTAAAAGTATAGACACAAGTTCCTCTCGCAGTGTTGTGTCAGCTGCTTATTTTTGCTGATGTTATTCAGTTGCAACAGAATGCTTAGCAAAAAAGATTTAGAATAAATGTTTGACATCTTAATGTTGTACGTGACGCCCCTTAATAAAACCGGTTTGGTCCTCTTTAATTAAGCTATGAAATACATTCTCCATGCAAGAGGCAAGAGTTTTAGCATAAAGTTTTAGATTGCATTGGATGAGTGATACTGGTCTGTAGTTGGAGCAATCTAACGGATCTTTACCCTTTTTAAGAAGCAGTGATATCAAAGATGTTTTTTGGTTTCTGTGAAATGTACCATGTTCAATTGCGAAATTAAATGAGTCAAGCATGAGAGTCCCAAACTAACAGATCTTTAAAGATTGAATTTCTGCTCAAAGCTGCTGGTTTTCCCCTGTTGCTTTGAGAACACATTTGATATTTACACTACGCTTTTTCATTTCAGGAGGCTTTGTGCCTTATTAAAGTCGAGGCAGTGTTAGCTCGGTTGGCTTTCGACGATGTTTTAATGTATCTTATTGTCAGAAGTTCTTCATATAAATCCTGTCAATCATATCAGAGCTTGTTATTGCAGGAAAATGTTTCTGTCATGAGGCAGACCACTTCTTAACGAAACATCACCAAAGCTTTTTCAGCCTTGCAGAGTCATTCAGAGTAGGAAGGATAAAAGAGAAACAACACTTTTCAAACGTATGCCTCATTTTCTTTCCAGAATATTCTGACTTCCATGAAGGAGATGGTGAGGGACAGAACATCTGTCTTTATTGCACACCGGCTGTCCACTATTGTGGATGCAGATGAGATTATTGTACTAAACCAGGTAAGCTCGTCTGAAGCCTG